>NC_069500.1:1162420948-1162428448 GCF_027579735.1 Bombina bombina | reverse complement strand
AATTAAAGTGCCCCTGTTTTTAACCGGGCACTTTAGCATAAAAATTTACATTACTTTAATTACTTTAAAGGGACAGTCAAGTTAAAAAAAAAACTTTCATGATTTAAATAAGGAATGTAATTTTAAACAACTTTCCAATTTACTTTTATTACCAATTTTGCTTTGTTCTCTTGGTATTATTAGTTGAAAGCTAAACCTAGGAGGTTCATATGCTAATTTCTTAGACCTTGAAGGCCGCCTCTAATCTGATAGCATTTTTACAGTTTTTCACCACTAGAGGGCGTTGGTTCATGTGTTTCACATAGATAACATTGAGCTCAGGCACGTGAAGCTCCTAGGAGTCAGCACTGATTGGCTAAAAATGCAAGTCTGTCAAAAGAACTGAAATAAGGGGGCAGTTTGCAGAGGCTTAGATACAAGGTAATCACAGAGATAAAAAGTGTATTAATATAACTGTGTTGGTAATAAAGGGATTATCTACCTTTCTTTCATGTAATTAGCAAGAGTCCATGAGCTAGTGACGTATGGGATATACATTCCTACCAGGAGGGGCAAAGTTTCCCAAACCTTAAAATGCCTATAAATACACCCCTCACCACACCCACAATTCAGTTTTACAAACTTTGCCTCCGATGGAGGTGGTGAAGTAAGTTTGTGCTAGATTCTACGTTGATATGCGCTCCGCAGCAAGTTGGAGCCCGGTTTTCCTCTCAGCGTGCAGTGAATGTCAGAGGGATGTGAGGAGAGTATTGCCTATTTGAATGCAGTGATCTCCTTCTACGGGGTCTATTTCATAGGTTCTCTGTTATCGGTCGTAGAGATTCATCTCTTTACCTCCCTTTTCAGATCGACGATATACTCTTATATATACCATTACCTCTGCTGATTCTCGTTTCAGTACTGGTTTGGCTTTCTACAAACATGTAGATGAGTGTCCTGGGGTAAGTAAATCTTATTTTCTGTGACACTCTAAGCTATGGTTGGGCACTTTGTTTATAAAGTTCTAAATATATGTATTCAAACATTTATTTGCCTTGACTCAGAATGTTCAACTTTCCTTATTTTTCAGACAGTCAGTTTCATATTTGGGATAATGCATTTGATTTAATCATTTTTTCTTACCTTCAAAAATTTGACTTTTTTCCCTGTGGGCTGTTAGGCTCGCGGGGGCTGAAAATGCTTCATTTTATTGCGTCATTCTTGGCGCGGACTTTTTTGGCGCAAAAAATCTTTTCCGTTTCCGGCGTCATACGTGTCGCCGGAAGTTGCGTCATTTTTTGACGTTATTTTGCGCCAAAAATGTCGGCGTTCCGGATGTGGCGTCATTTTTGGCGCCAAAAAGCATTTAGGCGCCAAATAATGTGGGCGTCTTATTTGGCGCTAAAAAATATGGGCGTCGCTTTTGTCTCCACATTATTTAAGTCTCATTTTTCATTGCTTCTGGTTGCTAGAAGCTTGTTCTTTGGCATTTTTTCCCATTCCTGAAACTGTCATTTAAGGAATTTGATCAATTTTGCTTTATATGTTGTTGTTTTTTCTCTTACATATTGCAAGATGTCTCACGTTGCATCTGAGTCAGAAGATACTACAGGAAAATCGCTGTCTAGTGCTGGAGCTACCAAGCTAAGTGTATCTGCTATAATTTTTGGTATCTGTTTCTCCAGCTGTTGTTTGTATTGCATGTCATGACAAACTTATTAATACAGATAAAATTTCCTTTAGTACTGTTACATTACCTGTTGCTGTTCCGTCAACATCTAATTTTCAGAGTGTTCCTGATAAACATAAGAGATTTTATTTTTAAATCCATTAAGAAGGCTATGTCTGTTATTTCTCCTTCTAGTTTACATAAAAGTCTTTTAAAACTTCTCTTTTTTCAGATGAATTTTTAAATGAACATCATCATTCTGATACTGATAATGGTTCTTCTGGTTCAGAGGTTTCTGTCTCAGAGGTTGATGCTGATAAATCTTTGTATTTGTTCAAGATGGAATTTATTCGTTCTTTATTTAAAGAAGTATTAATTGCATTAGAAATAGAGGATTCTGGTCCTCTTGATACTAAATCTAAACGTTTAAATAAGGTTTTTAAATCTCCTTTAGTTATTCCAGAAGTGTTTAATCTCCCTGATGTTATTTCTGAAGTAATTTCCAGGGAATGGAATAATTTGGGTAATTCTTTTACTCCTTCTAAACGTTTAAGCAATTATATCCTGTGCCATCTGACAGATTAGAGTTTTTTCGGGACAAAATCCCTAAGGTTATGGGGCTGTCTCTACTCCTGCTAAATGTGCTACTATTCCTACGGCAGATAGTAATTCATTTAAGGATCCTTTAGATAGGAAAATTGAATCCTTTCTAAGAAAAGCTTACTTATGTTCAGGTAATCTTCTTAGACCTGCTATATTTTTAGCGGATGTTGCTGCAGCTTCAACTTTTTGGTTAGAAGCTTTAGCGCAACAAGTAACAGATCATAATTTTATAGCATTATTATTATTCTATAACATGCTAATAATTTTATTGGTGATACCATCTTTTGATATCATTAAAGTTGATGTCAGGTATATGTCTCTAGCTATTTTAGCTAGAAAAGCTTTATGGATTAAACTTGGAATGCTGATATGTCTTCTAAGTCAACTTTGCTTTCCTTTTCTTTCCAGGGTAATAAATTATTATTTCAACTGTTTCTGGAAGGAAGGGAACTTTTTTACCAAAGGATAAAAAATCTAAGGTAAATTTAGGTCTAATAATCATTTTCGTTCCTTTCCTCACAATAAGGAACAAAAGCCTGATCCTTCATCCTCAGGAGCGGTATCAGTTTGGAAACTATTTCCAGTTTGGAATATATCCAAGCCTTATAGAAAACCTATAGTCAGCTCCTAAGTACCCATGAAGGTGCGGACCTTATTCCAGCTCAGCTGGTATGGGGCAGATTACGTTTTCTTCAAAGAAATTTTGATCAATTCCGTTCTCAATTTCTGGTTTCAGAACATTGTTTCAGAAAGGTACAGAATTGGCTTCAGTTAAGGCCTCCTGCTAAGAGATTTTCTTTTTTCTTTCCCGTGTCCCAGTTAACACAGCAAAGGCTCAGCATTTCTGAAATGTGTTTCAGATCTAGAGTTGGCTGGAGTAATTATGCCAGTTCCAGTTCTGGAACAGGGGCTGGGGTTTTATTTTATCTCTTCATTGTACCAAAGAAGGTCAATTCCTTCAGACCAGTTCCGGATCTATCAATATTGAATCGTTATGTAAGGATACCAACATTCAGTTTCTGTAGGACTGTCCTGCCTTTTGTTTAGCAAGGGCATTATATGTCTACAATAGATTTACAGGATGTGTATCTGCATATTCTGATTCATCCAGATCACTTTTAGTGTCTGAGATTTTCTTTTTAGACAAGCATTACCAGTTTTGTGGCTCTACCGTTTGGCCTAGCCTCAGTTCCAAGAATTTTTTTCAAAAGTTCTCTGTGCCCTTCTTTCTGTAATCAGAGAACAGGGTTTTGGTATTTCCTTATTGGACGATATCTGGGTACTTGCTCAGTCTTCTCATTTTCGAAGAATCTCATACGAATCGACTTGTGTTGTTTCTTCAAGTTCATGGTTGGAGGATCAATTTACCAATCAGTTCATTGATTCCTCAGACAAGGGTAACCTTTTTAGGTTTCTAGAATAGATTCAGTGTCTATGACTCTGTCCTTGTCAGACAAGAGAAGTTTAACATTGATTTCAGCTTGTCAAAACCTTCAGTCACAATCATTCCCTTTGGTAGCCTTATGCATGGAAATTTTAGGTCTTAGGACTGCCGCATCAGATGCGATCTCCTTTGCTCGTTTTCACATGCAATCTCTTCAGCTCTGTATGCTGAACCAATGGTGCAGGGATTACTCAAAGATATCTCAATTAATATCTTTAAACTGATTATACGACACTCTCTGACATGGTGGACAGATCACCATCGTTTAGTTCAGGGGGCTTCTTTGTTCTTCCGACCTGGACTATAATCTCAACAGATGCAAGTCTTACAGGTTGGGGAGCTGTGTGGGGGTATCTGACGGCACAAGGGGTTTGGGAATCTCAGGAGGTGAGATTTCCGATCAATATTTTGGAACTCTGTGCAATTTCAGAGCTCTTCAGTCTTGGCCTCTTCTGAAGAGAGAGTTGTTCATTTGTTTTCAGATAGACAATGTCACAACTGTGGCATACATCAATCATCAAGGAGGGACTCACAGTCCTCTGGCTATGAAAGAAGTATCTCGAATTTTGGTTTGGGCGGAATCCAGCTCCTGTCTAATCTCTGCGGTTCATATCCCAGGTATGGACAATTGGAAAGCGGATTATCTCAGTCGCCAAACGTTGCACCTGGGCGAATGGTCTTCACCCAGAGGTATTTCCTCAGATTGTTCAAATGTGGGAACTTCCAGAAATAGATCTGATGGCTTCTCATCTAAACAAGAAACTTCCCTGGTATCTGTCCGGATCCAGGGATCCTCGGGCGGAGGCAGTGGATGCATTATCTCTTCCTTACAAGTGTCATCCTGCCTATATCTTTCCGCCTCTAGTTCTTCTTCCAAGGGTATTCTCCAATATTATAAAGGAATGCTCGTTTGTCCTGCTGGTAGCTCCAGCATGGCCTCACAGGTTTTGGTATGCGGATCTTTTCCGGATGGCCTCTTGCCAGCTGTGGACTCTTCCGTTAAGTCCAGTCTTTCTGTCTCAAGGTTCTTTTTTCCATCAGGATCTCAAAACCTTAATTTTAAGGTGTGGAGTTTGAACGCTTGATTCTTGGTCAAAGAGGTTTCTCTGACTCTGTGATTGATACTATGTGACAGGCTCGTATATCTGTATCTAGAGAGATATATTATAGAGTCTGGAAGACTTATATTTCTTCATGGTTTAGATAAAGGTTTGTCCGCAAGTTTCTTGAAAGACAAATCTCTGCTCTTTCTGTTCTTTTTCACAGAAGGATTGCTAATCTTCCTGATATTCATTGTTTTGTACGAGCTTTGGTTCGTATAAAACCTGTCATTAAGTCAATTTCTCCTCCTTGGAGTTTGAATTTGGTTCTGGGGGCTCTTCAAGCTCCTCCTTTTGAACCCATGCATTCTTTGGTCATTATATTACTTTCTTGGAAAGTTTTGTTTCTTTTGGCCATCTCTTCTGCCAGAAGAGTCTCTGAATTATCTACTCTTTTTTGTGAGTCTCCTTTTCTGATTTTGCATCAGGATAAGGCGGTGCTGCGAACTTCTTTTGAATTTTTTACCTAAGGTTGTGAATTCTAACAACATTAGTAGAGAAATTGTGGTTCCTTCATTATATCCTAATCCTATGAATTCTAAGGAGAAATCTTTGCATTCTTTGGATGCTGTTAGAGCTTTGTAATATTATGTTGAAGCTATTAAGTCTTTCCGAAAGACTTCTAGTCTATTTGTCATCTTTTCCGGTTCTAGAAAAGACCAGAAAGCTTCTGCCATTTCTTTGGCATCTTGGTTGACATCTTTATTTCATCATGCCTATGTTGAGTCGGGTAACACTCCGCCTCAAAGGATTACAGCTCATTCTACTAGGTTAGTTTCTACTTCCTGGGCGTTTCAGAATGAAGCTTCGGTTGATCAGATTTGCAAAACAGCAACTTGGTCCTCTTTGCATACTTTTACTAATTTCTACCATTTTGATGTGTTTTCTTCTTCTGAAGCAGTTTTTGGTAGAAACGTACTTCAGGCAGTGGTTTCAGTTTGAATCTTCTGCTTATGTTTTTTCATTAAAAATGTTATTCTGGGTGTGGATTATTTTCAGCAGGAATTGTCTGTCTTTATTTTATCCCTCCCTCTCTAGTGACTCTTGTGTGGAAAGATCCACATCTTGGGTAATCATTATCCCATACGTCACTAGCTCATGGACTCTTGCTAATTACATGAAAGAAAACATAATTTATGTAAGAACTTACCTGATAAATTCATTTCTTTCATATTAGCAAGAGTCCATGAGGCCCGCCCTTTTTTGTGGTGGTTTTGATTTTTTTGTATAAAGCACATTTATTCCAATTCCTTATTTTATATGCTTTCGCACTTTTTTCTTATCACCCCACTTCTTGGCTATTCGTTAAACTGAATTGTGGGTGTGGTGAGGGGTGTATTTATAGGCATTTTAAGGTTTGGGAAACTTTGCCCCTCCTGGTAGGAATGTATATCCCATACGTCACTAGCTCATGGACTCTTGCTAATATGAAAGAAATGAATTTATCAGGTAAGTTCTTACATAAATTATGTTTTTTTAAACAACAACAATTCTGGCGTTTACTGTCCCTTTAAGCTTAGCTTTGTAGCAGGTTCATTAATGCCGGTTCAAGGATTTTCGGCTACACAGGGCAAGACATGTTTTGCCACCCCTCCCCTCAATAAATAATATACCCTGTTATTACCGTTTCTTAACAAAGTGTTTTATTAATGTGTTAAGCAGGTGAGTTATAGATTACTATTCTATCTATAATGACAGATAAAATAAATTTCCGTTATCACATCACTTATTCCTGACTGGTAATCTGTTTTATTATAACTATAATAGCTATAATGGTTAATTTCTGCACGACATAATGTACCAAAGTGGTGGCTCTGCACAATATAGCAAATCAGTGGTGGCTCAGTCTAATGAATAGCTGATACTAGCATGTCTAACAGCAACATTTATCAATCGGTAGGCAGACAAGTTCTGAAGCAGAGAACCTGTCCAATCACCACTTGAATCATGGGAGCAGGGCTTGTCAGTTGAACAAGCGAGTTTGAGGTGATTTATCTTGGCTACCTAGGATAAGACTGCTTATTAAATTTGTTGTTGCAGACTTGCTCTTTTTGCAAGCCAGAATTGTAAGCTCTCAGAAGCTGCAAACAGATCACATTAGCTTGCAGTGAAGTACTGGCAGGTTTTGGCCACGGGACAGGTGATGATATTGAAAATGAATACACTAATAGCCACAACACTCTGCACTATATGATAATGCAAGGCATTTATACACTAATAAACATGCTGCAAAGTATAATTAATGCAGAGTAGCTATACACTGATAACTGCATAATAATTCTGAGGGTTCATACACTAAATGACAGAACAGGTTGTCCTGTATAATGATGATGGGTGCCTATACATTAATGCTGAGCACTTTGTGCTGAATAATGATGCTGAACATTTGAATGAATGCACTGCATAATTATGCCACACATCTATACATTGAAATAGGACATGATGTGCTGAATAATGATTATGACCATCTATATACTTTAATGTATAGGCATGAATGTAAAGTAGACAAATAGACGTGGTTCTGTGCAATTCTGACATATAGACGTATCTGACTTGTGTGTATGTGTGTGTGTGTGTGTATGTATGTATGTATGTATGTATGTATATATATATATATATATATATATATATATATATAGATAGATAGATAGATAGATATACACACATCTATCTATCTATCTATCTATCTATCTATCTATCTATCT